>NC_084606.1:7651406-7682406 GCF_033807715.1 Cololabis saira | reverse complement strand
TCTGGTTTCTAGTTTTAGATGCTTTAAGCCACTCCTGGCTGGCTCGCCATGTTTGTAGCACCGGTATCACACCACTAACTGCGCCACTGGACCAGTTCTAGGCTCTAAGGAGTGGGGAGCAAAAATAAATACACCAGAGACCATTGCTTAAAGGGGACCTATTATGAAAAACACGTATTTTCTTGTTTTAACATATATAAAGTGGTCTCCCCTCACCCTGCCAGCACAGGGGAGACAAAATACCATGAATTTCTGCAAGGTGTCTGACCCCCACCGGACAGAGTCCCCCAGTGTCACGTGGTTTTTTTTGAGCCGTTTAGAATCTGCTCCCGTCGTGACGTCACGACGGGAGCAGATTTCCATAGGTTCAGCCTCCGCTGCTGAAACCACGCCCACATGCCTTAAAGACATTAAGGTTTGGATGGCACAAAATTTCTTGAATCTAAATGAAAATAAAACTGAGGTTATTGTGTTTGGGCATCCGGCTGTTTTTAACGACTCTGTTGATGCTCTGGGCCCCCTTGGTTCCAAAATGAATTCTTTTATTAAAAGCCTTGGTGTCATTTTTGATAGTGATTTTAAATTCGATAGACAGATTGGGTCTGTAGTTAAAGGTGCTTTTTTTCAGCTAAGGCTCGTGGCCAAAGTAAAGCCCTACCTATCTCCTAAAGACTTGGAGAGGGTCATTCACGCTTTTATTTCATCACGGCTAGACTATTGCAACTCCTTGTACGTGGGCTTAGACCAGCGTTCTGTGCGACGCCTGCAGCTGGTGCAGAATGCTGCTGCACGACTGTTGACTGGAAGTAGAAAGCGTGACCACATTACCCCGGTTCTGGCCTCCCTGCACTGGCTTCCTGTTCATTACAGAATTGATTTCAAGATTCTGCTGTTTGTTTTTAAATCACTGAATGGCTTGGCTCCCCAATACCTTAATGAACTTCTCCACTCTCACACACCAGCCAGAGCTCTGAGGTCGTCAAATCAGTTGCTTTTAGACGTCCCGAAATCTAGGCTCAAAACTACAGGTGACCGAGCTTTTGCGGTGGCCGGCCCTAAGCTGTGGAATAGTTTGCCACTAAATGTTAGATCTGCCCAGACCCTAGTGGTTTTTAAGTCTTCTTTGAAAACTTATTTATTTTCTTTGGCTTTTAGTGTGTGACAACTTAGTTCCCCACATCTGTGTGAAGTGATTGTTTTTTATTGTATTTTATTACTATTTTATTGATCATTTTAGTATGTTAGTGATTTTATTGTTTCTACACTGGGTACTGTGTTTTTCTTTTGGTATTGTTTTATTTTCTTGTATGCTGTACAGCACTTTGGTCGACCTCGGTCGTTTTTAAATGTGCTTTATAAATAAAATTGACATTGACATTGACAACCAGCTCTCTCCGCTGCTGGAGTGGTGCTTCCTTCAGCCAGTCGGACGCGGCGCCGCGGCGGAGCGGATCCGGGTTTAATCATCCAGGTTCCCGGGTGGTTTGGGAGCTGGGTCCTTGGGGGTCTGTCCCAGGTCGGACCAGCTTCACCCTCCGAGATTTTCAGCAAAATCTGTCGGTTTGATCCCCGGTAACGGGCGATGCGCACAGGATGCGCTCCGGAGCGATCTGTGCGCCCGCCGTGGGGTTGCGGCGCCCGTCGCACAGCATCCGCCGGGCAGATCCGGCTGAAATTCCGCTGGTCGGTCCCCGGGAGTCCCTGCTTCCAGTCCAGGCGGGTTCCTGCGGTCCCGGCCGGTCGGAACCGGTCAGATTCCCTGGTTAAAGCTGCGGTGATGCGCGCTGCTCCAGCCTACTTCCTGGTCCCAAAGCGGGGTTTCCGACTAAATTGTCCAGGTTCCCAGCCGCTTTGGGAGCAGGGATTTCTGGGGTACATCCCAGGCTGGATCAGCTTCACCCTCCGAGATTTTCAGCGAAATCTGTCGGTTTGATCCCCGGTAACGGGCGATGCGCCCCGGAGCCATGCCGGGCGTCCGGCGTGGCTCCGAGGCCAGCGTTCAGCATCCGCCGGGCAGATCCGGCTGAAATAGTGCATAAATGTTATTTATATACAACTCATATTTTATTTTTTTAACAATAAAGTTGCCATTTGTGAAAATTCAGTGTTGTGATTCATTTACAGGCTCGGGCTGCTCTGGCGGAGCGAGGTTTATTCTCCTCCCCTGCTACACGTCATTCAGAGAGCCAATCAGCACAGAGCCTCATTATCATACCCCCCCCCCTTCCCTTAGAATGGAGCACAGAAAAAGGGGTTAGAAGCGGTAAAACTAGTGACAGGGCCCACAGGCTGGATTTCTGATTTATGTAGAAAAAACAAGCTTTAGATTGTTTTTAAGACATTCAAGGCCTGTTTAAAATATACATTAAATGCCATAATATGTCCCCTTTAAAGTAGAAAAGCCGGCAATTTAGTGAACGACAAACACACATATAAAACACAGCACATGAACCACAAATAACCTGCAGGTTCTTAATATTAAGGTAAGTATAAATGAAAAAAGTATATCTCTCTTTCTTTTTGTTCTTTAGTTCACCTAGTTTATTTTGGTAAAGCTAATCTAATTTAATTAGACCAGTCTCTTTTCTCCTAGGTTACTTTAGTCGGACTAATTTGAGTTATTTAGACCAGTCTCTTTTTCCTAGGTTGCACCTATTTTAGGATTCCTATTTTTCTTCCTGAGTTAACTCTTTTTCCCTTTCTTTTACAGGTAAGAAAATACCTCCAAAACACAATTAAATCAAGGTGGACCACCGTTATTCAAATCACATTCAAAACGTAAACATATGAAAATAAAAGTATGCCACTTTAAATTTAAGTTCAAGTCCAAATGTGAGTTCAAGTGTTCAGTTCAATGAAAAGTTTCAGTTCGATTCAGTCCAAAAATAATGGTTCAATCAGTTCTGTTCAGTTCAGACTAGTTCCTGATACTCTTACCACTCTGGCAGCGAGTTACCACACGCAGGAGAACCCCTCACTGGTGTGATGGAGAAGATTAGTTGAACGTCTGGGCCTGGCTCGCCATCTTGAATCCCGTCTGTGGATGTGCACGCCCGCACATGACAGACCAATCCTTGCTCCGACCGAGCTTTCAACCAAGCAAAAAAACCCGACCTGTATAACAGGCCATAAAAACAATAAAACTCTTTAAATTCTTAAATTACACAAATAAATTCATCACAGTTTGAGTTGTAACGTTACTGCTACGGTGTTTTTTCAACTCAAAATGGCAGCGGAGCGGTCCCTTTGAAGTCACGGCTCCGTCTCCCGCACTAATTACTGCACAAATCTTCCATTTACACAGCTTACACACACTTTTATAACATTCACAGACTTCATAAACCCAAAATATTAACTGGATAACGGAGCATTTCTTCATAAACAGCTACATTTTAAGTTTAAGGTCCGCCAGAGAAAAAAAATAAAACACGGTAAAACTGCGGGAAAATAGGCATAAAACTCACCAAAACTGAAGTGGCTTAGTTCTCATAAAATCCCCGTCAGTTCCCGACCAGTTATGTTTTTCAGCTGTAATATGAACTTTTTCACTGCTTTTAACCACTGCTGGTTTTCCTCCCGTTTCTCCTCTGCTCTCTAAATTGGTCTCTGCAGGTGCTGCGTCTGTGGCGCTGGTCCCTTAAAGGGGCAGCAACATTATTTTCTGTCTACAGACTTTTGTTCTTCAAAATTAAAAGATTGTTGTATTAACATCTTTAATTAACTTTGATGAATGAATTGCCATTAAATAAATCAGCTTTAACTTTCAAACTTATTTATTCCTATTTATGTCATATTTTAACATGGGTTACACTTTGTTCATTTATTTATTTTTAATTACATCCAGTGTTTGAACAAGGTGTGACTGACTTATCTAAATATATAAAACCTTGGTTGGAACCATGGCAATGGGGAGGGCAGGCCTTGGCAGCTTTCCCAAGCCACGCTACGACCACGCTCATGGAAAGGAGAAGCGCCAACTGGTCCAAGGGGAGATACGTGCTGAGATGGAGGAGGAACGCTGCAGAAAGATGGCCGGCATGTCCAAGCAAGGGGCGTGGACAAGGTGGGAGCATGCAGAACCTCGCAAACTTACCTGGGAAGAACTCTGGAGAGCTGAACCTCTGCGCACAAAGTTCCTAATTCAATCAGTGTACAACGTCCTCCCAAGCCGGGCCAACCTGCACACCTGGGGCCTGGCAGATACGCCTGAGTGCAAGTTGTGCCAGAGGAGGGGCACCATGGAGCACATTCTGAGCTGCTGCCCAAAGGCGTTAGGAAAGGGGCGGTATTGCTGGTGCCACGACCAAGTTCTAAAATCCTTGGCGGATTCCATCTGCACAGCGATACAGAACAGCAAGACCCAGGTCGCCCCGAAGCAGTCAATCACATTTGTTAGAGCTGGGCAGAATGCAAAACACCAGCCAAACTCCGCAGGAGGACTCCTCGCTACCGCTCGTTACTGCCAGCTCCAAGTTGATCTGGGAAGGCAACTCAAGTTCCCAGCTAACATAGCTGCCACTTCACTCCGCCCAGATATGGTATTAACTTTGAAGTCCACCAAGCAAGTGGTCCTGCTGGAACTGACTGTCCCCTGGGAGGGCTGGAAAGCGGGCACACCTTCCAAACCAAATAACTTCTGTCTTGTTTTCATGAAGCTTCATCCATGTTTTAAAGTCCCTGAGACAGTCCATCAAGGGGTTCGTAGGTTACTATGATGCAGAGAAAAATAGATGTAAAATATATGAGATGTTCTACACTTGCAGCTTTGTTCATTTATTTATTTTTAATTACATCCAGTGTTTGAACAAGGTGTGACTGACTTATCTAAATATATGTCTGTCTGGGTGGTGTCCAGAGGAGTCCAGGCGGAAAACTGGTTTCTCTGAAACACTGATAAAACCTCACATTACGGACACTTTTCGATTATTGTTCTTATTTACTAGCATCTGAAGCCCGGCTAGCTCAGTCGGTAGAGCATGAGACTCTTAATCTCAGGGTTGTGGGTTGGATCACCACGTTGGGCGCTGAAGACAAATTTATGAAGTTTGTTTGAAGTGTGGAGTCCAGGTTAACATTTACACTAGCAGAAAGGAATCACCTCCACTGCTGTTCTGGTCACTGATATGGATTTTACTCGGTGAGACTGGTGACATCATCAATGACATCACATGTCTGATGACATTCCAGGGTTAGATTAAATAATGCGTAATTATGAAAATGTTAGTATAGTGGGCAGTATCTGCGCCTGGGGTTCAATTCCCCGATGGAGAGACCAGCAATTTGGTACAATGGACATACATGACTGATACAAGTGAACAAAGGTCAATAGGATGAAAATGACTCCTCCACACACCAGTTGTCGTTGGCCTGCTAAAAAAGCTTTAATTGATGAAGTTCTTCTAAGTTAAAACGGTGAATGTTCTGTTCACTCGTCAGTCCTGATCCAGAGGTCCAGCCTGTTAGACTAAGACCAGAGACCTTTTGTATTTGCGACGAACCAAATAACCACTACACTACAGAAACTGCAGCAGTTTATTGATCATGATTCAATTATTTGAATCATTTAGTTTCTATTCCCCCTTAATCTTATAAAAAACCCTCTAGACAAGTATGTAGAGACATAGATAGTGGGACATTTTGCACTAGCTAGCTATAGGCTAGCTTGAGGAGCATAGCAACCTGATAACCGCCAGGTCTACACAGATTTTGATGTAGTCAAGCTGAAATTGAGATGTGCTCCAAAAGTCTCATAATGCCAAGTGGACGAGAGTAGGTGACATCATCACCAGGTAGTTGGCTTCCAACTGCACCAACTCCTAAAAAATGGACACCTCCGAAATAGCCAATTTGTGAGCATCTACAATTGCAAAAAACTAGAAAATCACAAGTTTATTCACATGTTGTCCTTGAACTGTCCGGGTTGTGTCCAGAGGAGACCAGATGGAAAACTGGTTTCTCTGAAACACTGATAAAACCTCCCATTACGGACAATTTTCGATTATCGTTCTTATTTTCTAGCATCTGAAGCCCGGCTAGCTCAGTCGGTAGAGCATGAGACTCTTAATCTCAGGGTCGTGGGTTTGAGCCCCACGTTGGGCGCTGAAGTCAAAATTATGAAGTTTGTTTGAAGTGTAGAGTCCAGGTTACACTTACGCTAGCAGGAAGGAATCACCTCCACTGCTGTTCTGGTCACTGAGATGGATTTTACTCGGTGAGACTGGTGACATCGTCAATGACATCACATGTCTGATGACATTCCAGGGTTAGATTAAATAATTCGTAATTATGAAAATGTTAGTATAGTGAGCAGTATTTGTGCCTGGGCTTCGATTCCCCGATGGAGAGACCAACTATTTGGTACAATGGACATACATGACTGATACAAGTGAACAAAGGTCAATAGGATGAAAATGACTCCTCCACACACCAGTTGCTGTTGGCCTGCTAAAAAAGCTTTAATTGATGAAGTTCTTCAAAGATAAAACTGTGGATGTTCTGTTCATTTGTCAGTCCTGATCCAGAGGTCCAGCCTGTTAGACTCAGACCAGAGACCTTTTGCATTTGCAACGAACCGAATAACCACTACACTACAGAAACTGTGCAGCAGGTTATTGATCATGAATCAATTCATTCAATCATTTAGTTTCTATTCCCCCTTAATCTTATACAAAACCATCTAGACATGTATGTAGAGACATAGATAGTGGGATATTTTGCACTAGCTAGCTATAGGCTAGCTTGAGGAGCATAGCAACCTGATAACCGCCAGGTCTACACAGATTTTGATGTAGTCAAGCTGAACTTGAGATGCGCTGCACATCATCACCAGGTAGTTGGCTTCCAACTGCACCAACTCCTAAAAAATGGACACCTCCGAAATAACCAATTTGTGAGCATCTACAATTGCGAAAAACTAGAAAATCACAAGTTTAGTCACATGTTGTCTTTGAACTGTCTGGGTGGTGTCCAGAGGAGACCAGACGGAAAACTGGTTTCTCTGAAACACTGATAAAACCTCCCATTACGGACAATTTTCGATTATCGTTCTTATTTTCTAGCATCTGAAGCCCGGCTAGCTCAGTCGGTAGAGCATGAGACTCTTAATCTCAGGATCGTGGGTTCGAGCCCCACGTTGGGCGCTGAAGTCAAATTTTTGAAGTTTGTTTGAAGTGTAGAGTCCAGGTTACACTTACGCTAGCAGACTGCCACTGTTGTTCTGGTCACTGAGATGGATTTTACTCGGTGAGACTGGTGACATCATCAATGGCATCACATGTCTGATGACATTCCAGGGTTAGATTAAATAATTCATAATTATGAAAATGTTAGTATAGTGGGCAGTATCTGTGCCTGGGGTTCGATTCCCCGATGAAGAGACCAGCTATTTGGTACAATGGACATACATGACTGATACAAGTGAAAAAAGGTCAATAGGATGAAATTGACTCCTCCACACACCAGTTGCTGTTGGCCTGCAAAAAATGCATTAATTGATGAAGTTCTTCTAAGATAAAACTGTGGATGTTCTGTTCACTCGTCAGTCCTGATCCAGAGGTCCAGCCTGTTAGACTCAGACCAGAGACCTTTTGCATTTGCGACGAACCGAAAAACCACTACACTACAGAAACTGTGCAGCAGGTTATTGATCATGATTCAATTCATTCAATCATTTAGTTTCTATTCCCCCTTAATCTTATACAAAACCATCTAGACATGTATGTAGAGACATAGATAGTGGGACATTTTGCACTAGCTAGCTATAGGCTAGCTTGACGAGCATAGCAACCTGATAACCGCCAGGTCTACACAGATTTTGATGTAGTCAAGCTGAAATTGAGATGCGCTCCACATCATCACCAGGTAGTTGGCTTTCAACTGCACCAACTCCTAAAAAATGGACACCTCCGAAATAGCCAATTTGTCAGCATCTACAATTGCAAAAAACTAGAAAATCACAAGTTTATTCACATGTTGTCCTTGAACTGTCTGGGTTGTGTCCAGAGGAGACCAGACGGAAAACTGGTTTCTCTCAAACACTGATAAAACCTCACATTACGGACACTTTTCGATTATTGTTCTTATTTACTAGCATCTGAAGCCCGGCTAGCTCAGTCGGTAGAGCATGAGACTCTTAATCTCAGGGTCGTGGGTTCGAGCCCCACGTTGGGCGCTGAAGTCAAATTTATGAAGTTTGTTTGAAGTGTAGAGTCCAGGTTACACTTACGCTAGCAGACTGCCACTGTTGTTCTGGTCACTGAGATGGATTTTACTCGGTGAGACTGGTGACATCATCAATGGCATCACATGTCTGATGACATTCCAGGGTTAGATTAAATAATTCATAATTATGAAAATGTTAGTATAGTGGGCAGTATCTGTGCCTGGGGTTCGATTCCCCGATGAAGAGACCAGCTATTTGGTACAATGGACATACATGACTGATACAAGTGAAAAAAGGTCAATAGGATGAAATTGACTCCTCCACACACCAGTTGCTGTTGGCCTGCAAAAAATGCATTAATTGATGAAGTTCTTCTAAGATAAAACTGTGGATGTTCTGTTCACTCGTCAGTCCTGATCCAGAGGTCCAGCCTGTTAGATTCAGACCAGAGACCTTTTGCATTTGCGACGAACCGAAAAACCACTACACTACAGAAACTGTGCAGCAGGTTATTGATCATGATTCAATTCATTCAATCATTTAGTTTCTATCCCCACTTAATCTTATACAAAACCATCTAGACATGTATGTAGAGACATAGATAGTGGGACATTTTGCACTAGCTAGCTATAGGCTAGCTTGAGGAGCATAGCAACCTGATAACCGCCAGGTCTACACAGATTTTGATGTAGTCAAGCTGAAATTGAGATGCGCTCCACATCATCACCAGGTAGTTGGCTTTCAACTGCACCAACTCCTAAAAAATGGACACCTCCGAAATAGCCAATTTGTGAGCATCTACAATTGCAAAAAACTAGAAAATCACAAGTTTATTCACATGTTGTCCTTGAACTGTCTGGGTTGTGTCCAGAGGAGACCAGACGGAAAACTGGTTTCTCTCAAACACTGATAAAACCTCACATTACGGACACTTTTCGATTATTGTTCTTATTTTCTAGCATCTGAAGCCCGGCTAGCTCAGTCGGTAGAGCATGAGACTCTTAATCTCAGGGTCGTGGGTTCGAGCCCCACGTTGGGCGCTGAAGTCAAATTTATGAAGTTTGTTTGAAGTGTAGAGTCCAGGTTACACTTACGCTAGCAGAAAGGAATCACCGCCACTGCTGTTCTGGTCACTGAGATGGATTTTACTCGGTGAGACTGGTGACATCATCAATGACATCACATGTCTGATGACATTCCAGGGTTAGATTAAATAATTCGTAATTATGAAAATGTTAGTATAGTGCAGGGGTAGGCAATTCCGGTCCTCGAGGGCCGGTGTCCTGCATGTTTTAGATGTTTCCCTGCTTTAACACACCTGATTCTAATTAATCATCGTCATCAGCTTGTCACCAAAGTCTGGATAGTTCTGTTGATGACACAGGTACTTTTATCACGGTGTTCTGAAGCAGGGTAACATCTAAGACATGCAGGACACCGGCCCTCGAGGACCGGAATTGCCTACCCCTGGTATAGTGGGCAGTATCTGTGCCTGGGGTTCGATTCCCCGATGGAGAGACCTGGGGCCTTATGTACTAAGAGTGCTGCGCACAAAAAACGTGCGTACGCCACTTTCAACGCTCACGGTCGGATGTACAAAGAATGACGTGAACGTAGAAAGCTGCGGTCCTTCACTCACACATTAAGGCTTTTGTACGCACTTTTCTGAGGTTTTGTCCGTTGGCGACACTCACTGGTGATGCAGTGAAGTGCAGAATATGAGGAAACTTAACGTAAACAATAAGTTCACGACCACGTGAAGGACACGACAGTCCCCACATCACCAAATAAGTTACACAAGAGTGGAGCTGCAACAATCTCACAATCAACCACATGATCTGAACAAACAACTAGAGGAGCTCAACGATGGAACCTGCAAATCCTGATGGAGCTTTGGCTCCGTTAGAGAAACCTGCTGATGCAGGATCAGGAGCGAGTCCTCAGGCACCAAACGCATCTGCTGGTCCAGGACTAAGACTGAACCATCAGCTGGTTTAGTCTGGACCTGCTGGTCCAGGACTAAGACTGAACCATCAGCTGGTTTAGTCTGGACCTGCTGGTCCAGGACTAAGACTGAACCATCAGCTGGTTTAGTCTGGACCTGCTGGTCCAGGACTAAGACTGAACCATCAGCTGGTTTAGTCTGGATCTGCTGGTCCAGGACTAAGACTGAACCATCAGCTGGTTTAGTCTGGACCTGCTGGTCCAGGACTAAGACTGAACCATCAGCTGGTTTAGTCTGGACCTGCTGGTCCAGGACTAAGACTGAACCATCAGCTGGTTTAGTCTGGACCTGCTGGTCCAGGACTAAGACTGAACCATCAGCTGGTTTAGTCTGGATCTGCTGGTCCAGGACTAAGACTGAACCATCAGCTGGTTTAGTCTGGACCTGCTGGTCCAGGACTAAGACTGAACCATCAGCTGGTTTAGTCTGGACCTGCTGGTCCAGGACTAAGACTGGACCATCAGCTGGTTCAGGTACCAAGAGGATCCTCCTGGATCTCTGCCCTGAACTGGACCAGCTGCTCCGGTTCAGACCAACATGATGCTTCAGCTGGAGCTGCAGGTCGGACATCTGTCTGTCGTCATGACGACCGTATGGGAGGACTACTGGAGATAAAAGCCAGATCCTAAACATCCCATAACTGTGTCTGGACAGAAATACATTAAAGTTAATTTTGAAGCAAAAACCGGTGTTGTGCCAAAAAGTGATTGCATGCCAGAATCTGATTTCTTCTGATTTGTGGCCGCGGGAGCGCGCACAGCAGCCCGTTGAGCGAGAGCGCTAAGATTTCAGATTATGAAGCTCAAGAATGAGATCAAGTCATATTTAGGCAGAAACAACCTTTCATTAACTGTATTTGGCCTTCAATCACTTTTTGGCACGACACCTGTCTCTCCTCCTGCGGATGCAACACTCCGAGTTACAGCAATTTTGCTCTTTATTTCTCACGTTTGCACCTCGATAATCCCGTCGGCACAAATTGTCTTTATTTCTGCAGCGGAGGAATCAGATCGTAATGCTTCATGTTTTAAATATAAATGTATATTGTTCACATTGTTATACTTATGAGAGAGGTGATCGCGGACATCCATAATGTGTAAGACTCAATAAACGTGTACATTGGTCTTAATCCGTCAGTATATAATATGCATGACAATAAAGCAGAACGAGGAGCCGTTTTTCATCCACCAAAAATTCTGGTGACGGTTCTTAAAATACAAACAAGAAAAGCAGAGTGTAATGATGCACTAACGCTGCCCACAAACATTCACAAACCCGTACGATCATAATAAAACCAAAACTCTTCACGGAACGCAACACAAAGCAAAGAACACCATAATGTAGGTGTCAAAGTGAATCCCAGAAGGGCCGGTGTCCTGCATGTTTTAGATGTTTCCGTGCTTTAACACACCTGATTCTAATTAATCATCATCACCAACTTGTCATCAAAGTCTGGATAGTTCTGTTAATGACACAGTCACTTGTATCATGGTGCAATGAAGCAGAGAAACATCTAAAACCTGCAGGGACACCGGCCCTCGAGGACTGGAGTCCGACACCCCTAAATGCCCCAAAATGAATTAGGCCTATTTATTCCTGCTCAGAGCATTTTCTTGTTAGGATGAGCGGTTTTTAATGGACAATTATCTTCATATCATATTCAAACATATATTTGAGGGAGGAGACGGGGCGGAGTGTTGTGCTCCCGCATGTGCGCTCAAATCCACGCTGATTGGGATGTACAGAGAAACCTGCGTGGATTTGGGCGAACGCACAGCTTTGTACATATGAATTTTTGCGGTCTTGTTAATTCCACGTACGGATTCACGTTGAAATCCACGCACTCTTAGTACATGAGGCCCCAGCTATTTGGTACAATGGACATACATGACTGATACAAGTGAAAAAAGGTCAATAGGATGAAATTGACTCCTCCACACACCAGTTGCTGTTGGCCTGCAAAAAATGCATTAATTGATGAAGTTCTTCTAAGATAAAACTGTGGATGTTCTGTTCACTCGTCAGTCCTGATCCAGAGGTCCAGCCTGTTAGACTCAGACCAGAGACCTTTTGCATTTGCGACGAACCGAAAAACCACTACACTACAGAAACTGTGCAGCAGGTTATTGATCATGATTCAATTCATTCAATCATTTAGTTTCTATTCCCCCTTAATCTTATACAAAACCATCTAGACATGTATGTAGAGACATAGATAGTGGGACATTTTGCACTAGCTAGCTATAGGCTAGCTTGACGAGCATAGCAACCTGATAACCGCCAGGTCTACACAGATTTTGATGTAGTCAAGCTGAAATTGAGATGCGCTCCACATCATCACCAGGTAGTTGGCTTTCAACTGCACCAACTCCTAAAAAATGGACACCTCCGAAATAGCCAATTTGTCAGCATCTACAATTGCAAAAAACTAGAAAATCACAAGTTTATTCACATGTTGTCCTTGAACTGTCTGGGTTGTGTCCAGAGGAGACCAGACGGAAAACTGGTTTCTCTCAAACACTGATAAAACCTCACATTACGGACACTTTTCGATTATTGTTCTTATTTACTAGCATCTGAAGCCCGGCTAGCTCAGTCGGTAGAGCATGAGACTCTTAATCTCAGGGTCGTGGGTTCGAGCCCCACGTTGGGCGCTGAAGTCAAATTTATGAAGTTTGTTTGAAGTGTAGAGTCCAGGTTACACTTACGCTAGCAGAAAGAAATCACCGCCACTGCTGTTCTGGTCACTGAGATGGATTTTACTCGGTGAGACTGGTGACATCATCAATGGCATCACATGTCTGATGACATTCCAGGGTTAGATTAAATAATTCATAATTATGAAAATGTTAGTATAGTGGGCAGTATCTGTGCCTGGGGTTCGATTCCCCGATGGAGAGACCAGCTATTTGGTACAATGGACATACATGACTGATACAAGTGAAAAAAGGTCAATAGGATGAAATTGACACCTCCACACACCAGTTGCTGTTGGCCTGCTAAAAATGCATTAATTGATGAAGTTCTTCTAAGATAAAACTGTGGATGTTATGTTCACTCGTCAGTCCTGATCCAGAGGTCCAGCCTGTTAGACTCAGACCAGAGACCTTTTGCATTTGCGACGAACCGAAAAACCACTACACTACAGAAACTGTGCAGCAGGTTATTGATCATGATTCAATTCATTCAATCATTTAGTTTCTATTCCCCCTTAATCTTATACAAAACCATCTAGACATGTATGTAGAGACATAGATAGTGGGACATTTTGCACTAGCTAGCTATAGGCTAGCTTGAGGAGCATAGCAACCTGATAACCGCCAGGTCTACACAGATTTTGATGTAGTCAAGCTGAAATTGAGATGCGCTCCACATCATCACCAGGTAGTTGGCTTTCAACTGCACCAACTCCTAAAAAATGGACACCTCCGAAATAGCCAATTTGTGAGCATCTACAATTGCAAAAAACTAGAAAATCACAAGTTTATTCACATGTTGTCCTTGAACTGTCTGGGTTGTGTCCAGAGGAGACCAGACGGAAAACTGGTTTCTCTCAAACACTGATAAAACCTCACATTACGGACACTTTTCGATTATTGTTCTTATTTACTAGCATCTCAAGCCCGGCTCAGTCGGTAAAGCATGAGACTCTTAATCTCAGGGTCGTGGGTTAGAGCCCCACGTTGGGCGCTGAAGTCAAATTTATGAAGTTTGTTTGAAGTGTAGAGTCCAGGTTACACTTACACTAGCAGAACGGAATCACCTCCACTGCTGTTCTGGTCACTGAGATGGATTTTACTCGGTGAGACTGGTGACATCATCAATGGCATCACATGTCTGATGACATTCCAGGGTTAGATTAAATAATTCATAATTATGAAAATGTTAGTATAGTGGGCAGTATCTGTGCCTGGGGTTCGATTCCCCGATGGAGAGACCAGCTATTTGGTACAATGGACATACATGACTGATACAAGTGAAAAAAGGTCAATAGGATGAAATTGACTCCTCCACACACCAGTTGCTGTTGGCCTGCTAAAAATGCATTAATTGATGAAGTTCTTCTAAGATAAAACTGTGGATGTTATGTTCACTCGTCAGTCCTGATCCAGAGGTACAGCCTGTTAGACTCAGACCAGAGACCTTTTGCATTTGCGACGAACCGAAAAACCACTACACTACAGAAACTGTGCAGCAGGTTATTGATCATGATTCAATTCATTCAATCATTTAGTTTCTATTCCCCCTTAATCTTATACAAAACCATCTAGACATGTATGTAGAGACATAGATAGTGGGACATTTTGCACTAGCTAGCTATAGGCTAGCTTGTGGAACATAGCAACCTGATAACCGCAAGGTCTACACAGATTTTGATGTAGTCAAGCTGAAATTGAGATGCGCTCCACATCATCACCAGGTAGTTGGCTTTCAACTGCACCAACTCCTAAAAAATGGACACCTCCGAAATAGCCAATTTGTGAGCATCTACAATTGCAAAAAACTAGAAAATCACAAGTTTATTCACATGTTGTCCATGAACTGTCTGGGTTGTGTCCAGAGGAGACCAGACGGAAAACTGGTTTATCTCAAACACTGATAGAACCTCACATTACGGACACTTTTCGATTATTGTTCTTATTTTCTAGCATCTGAAGCCCGGCTAGCTCAGTCGGTAGAGCATGAGACTCTTAATCTCAGGGTCGTGGGTTCGAGCCCCACGTTGGGCGCTGAAGTCAAATTTATGAAGTTTGTTTGAAGTGTAGAGTCCAGGTTACACTTACGCTAGCAGAAAGGAATCACCTCCACTGCTGTTCTGGTCACTGAGATGGATTTTACTCGGTGAGACTGGTGACATCATCAATGACATCACATGTCTGATGACATTCCAGGGTTAGATTAAATAATTCGTAATTATGAAAATGTTAGTATAGTGGGCAGTATCTGTGCCTGGGGTTCGATTCCCCGATGGAGAGACCAGCTATTTGGTACAATGGACATACATGACTGATACAAGTGAACAAAGGTCAATAGGATGAAAATGACTCCTCCACACACCAGTTGCCGTTGGCCTGCTAAAAATGCATTAATTAGTTCTTCTAAGATAAAACTGTGGATGTTCTGTTCACTCGTCAGTCCTGATCCAGAGGTCCAGCCTGTTAGACTCAGACCAGAGACCTTTTGCATTTGCGACGAACCGAAAAACCACTACACTACAGAAACTGTGCAGCAGGTTATTGATCATGATTCAATTCATTCAATCATTTAGTTTCTATTCCCCCTTAATCTTATACAAAACCATCTAGACATGTATGTAGAGACATAGATAGTGGGACATTTTGCACTAGCTAGCTATAGGCTAGCTTGAGGAGCATAGCAACCTGATAACTGCCAGGTCTACACAGATTTTGATGTAGTCAAGCTGAAATTGAGATGCGCTCCACATCATCACCAGGTAGTTGGCTTTCAACTGCACCAACTCCTAAAAAATGGACACCTCCGAAATAGCCAATTTGTGAGCATCTACAATTGCAAAAAACTAGAAAATCACAAGTTTATTCACATGTTGTCCTTGAACTGTCTGGGTTGTGTCCAGAGGAGACCAGATGGAAAACTGGTTTCTCTCAAACACTGATAAAACCTCACATTACGGACACTTTTCGATTATTGTTCTTATTTACTAGCATCTCAAGCCCGGCTCAGTCGGTAAAGCATGAGACTCTTAATCTCAGGGTCGTGGGTTAGAGCCCCACGTTGGGCGCTGAAGTCAAATTTATGACGTTTGTTTGAAGTGTAGAGTCCAGGTTACACTTACGCTAGCAGAAAGGAATCACCACCACTGCTGTTCTGGTCACTGAGATGGATTTTACTCGGTGAGACTGGTGACATCATCAATGACATCACATGTCTGATGACATTCCAGGGTTAGATTAAATAAGTCATAATTATGAAAATGTTAGTATAGTGGGCAGTATCTGTGCCTGGGGTTCGATTCCCCGATGGAGAGACCGGCTATTGTTCTTATTTACTAGCATCTGAAGCCCGGCTAGCTCAGTCGGTAGAGCATGAGACTCTTAATCTCAGGGTCGTGGGTTCGAGCCCCACGTTGGGCGCTGAAGTCAAATTTATGAAGTTTGTTTGAAGTGTAGAGTCCAGGTTACACTTACGCTAGCAGAAAGGAATCACCTCCACTGCTGTTCTGGTCACTGAGATGGATTTTACTCGGTGAGACTGGTGACATCATCAATGACATCACATGTCTGATGACATTCCAGGGTTAGATTAAATAAGTCATAATTATGAAAATGTTAGTATAGTGGGCAGTATCTGTGCCTGGGGTTCGATTCCCCGATGGAGAGACCAGCTATTTGGTACAATGGACATACATGACTGATACAAGTGAACAAAGGTCAATAGGATGAAAATGACTCCTCCACACACCAGTTGCCGTTGGCCTGCTAAAAATGCATTAATTAGTTCTTCTAAGATAAAACTGTGGATGTTCTGTTCACTCGTCAGTCCTGATCCAGAGGTCCAGCCTGTTAGACTCAGACCAGAGACCTTTTGCATTTGCGACGAACCGAAAAACCACTACACTACAGAAACTGTGCAGCAGGTTATTGATCATGATTCAATTCATTCAATCATTTAGTTTCTATTCCCCCTTAATCTTATACAAAACCATCTAGACATGTATGTAGAGACATAGATAGTGGGACATTTTGCACTAGCTAGCTATAGGCTAGCTTGAGGAGCATAGCAACCTGATAACTGCCAGGTCTACACAGATTTTGATGTAGTCAAGCTGAAATTGAGATGCGCTCCACATCATCACCAGGTAGTTGGCTTTCAACTGCACCAACTCCTAAAAAATGGACACCTCCGAAATAGCCAATTTGTGAGCATCTACAATTGCAAAAAACTAGAAAATCACAAGTTTATTCACATGTTGTCCTTGAACTGTCTGGGTTGTGTCCAGAGGAGACCAGATGGAAAACTGGTTTCTCTCAAACACTGATAAAACCTCACATTACGGACACTTTTCGATTATTGTTCTTATTTACTAGCATTTCAAGCCCGGCTCAGTCGGTAAAGCATGAGACTCTTAATCTCAGGGTCGTGGGTTAGAGCCCCACGTTGGGCGCTGAAGTCAAATTTATGAAGTTTGTTTGAAGTGTAGAGTCCAGGTTACACTTACACTAGCAGAACTGAATCACCTCCACTGCTGTTCTGGTCACTGAGATGGATTTTACTCGGTGAGACTGGTGACATCATCAATGACATCACATGTCTGATGACATTCCAGGGTTAGATTAAATAATTCGTAATTATGAAAATGTTAGTATAGTGGGCAGTATCTGTGCCTGGGGTTCGATTCCCCGATGGAGAGACCAGCTATTTGGTACAATGGACATACATGACTTATACAAGTGAACAAAGGTCAATAGGATGAAAATGACTCCTCCACACACCAGTTGCCGTTGGCCTGCTAAAAATGCATTAATTAGTTCTTCTAAGATAAAACTATGGATGTTCTGTTCACTCGTCAGTCCTGATCCAGAGGTCCAGCCTGTTAGACTCAGACCAGAGACCTTTTGCATTTGCGACAAACCGAATAACCACTACACTACAGAAACTGTGCAGCAGGTTATTGATCATGATTCAATTCATTCAATCATTTAGTTTCTATCCCCACTTAATCTTATACAAAACCATCTAGACATGTATGTAGAGACATAGATAGTGGGACATTTTGCACTAGCTAGCTATAGGCTAGATTGAGGAGCATAGCAACCTGATAACCGCCAGGTCTACACAGATTTTGATGTAGTCAAGCTGAAATTGAGATGCGCTCCACATCATCACCAGGTAGTTGGCTTTCAACTGCACCAACTCCTAAAAAATGGACACCTCCGAAATAGCCAATTTGTGAGCATCTACAATTGCAAAAAACTAGAAAATCACAAGTTTATTCACATGTTGTCCTTGAACTGTCTGGGTTGTGTCCAGAAGAGACCAGACGGAAAACTGGTTTCTCTCAAACACTGATAAAACCTCACATTACGGACACTTTTCGATTATTGTTCTTATTTTCTAGCATCTGAAGCCCGGCTAGCTCAGTCGGTAGAGCATGAGACTCTTAATCTCAGGGTCGTGGGTTCGAGCCCCACGTTGGGCGCTGAAGTCAAATTTATGAAGTTTGTTTGAAGTGTAGAGTCCAGGTTACACTTACGCTAGGAGAAAGGAATCACCGCCACTGCTGTTCTGGTCACTGAGATGGATTTTACTCGGTGAGACTGGTGACATCATCAATGGCATCACATGTCTGATGACATTCCAGGGTTAGATTAAATAACTCATAATTATGAAAATGTTAGTATAGTGGGCAGTATCTGTGCCTGGGGTTCGATTCCCCGATGGAGAGACCAGCTATTTGGTACAATGGACATACATGACTGATACAAGTGAAAAAAGGTCAATAGGATGAAATTGACTCCTCCACACACCAGTTGCTGTTGGCCTGCTAAAAATGCATTAATTGATGAAGTTCTTCTAAGATAAAACTGTGGATGTTCTGTTCACTCGTCAGTCCTGATCCAGAGGTCCAGCCTGTTAGACTCAGACCAGAGACCTTTTGCATTTGCGACGAACCGAAAAACCACTACACTACAGAAACTGTGCAGCAGGTTATTGATCATGATTCAATTCATTCAATCATTTAGTTTCTATTCCCCCTTAATCTTATACAAAACCATCTAGACATGTATGTAGAGACATAGATAGTGGGACATTTTGCACTAGCTAGCTATAGGCTAGCTTGAGGAGCATAGCAACCTGATAACTGCCAGGTCTACACAGATTTTGATGTAGTCAAGCTGAAATTGAGATGCGCTCCACATCATCACCAGGTAGTTGGCTTTCAACTGCACCAACTCCTAAAAAATGGACACCTCCGAAATAGCCAATTTGTGAGCATCTACAATTGCAAAAAACTAGAAAATCACAAGTTTATTCACATGTTGTCCTTGAACTGTCTGGGTTGTGTCCAGAGGAGACCAGACGGAAAACTGGTTTCTCTCAAACACTGATAAAACCTCACATTACGGACACTTTTCGATTATTGTTCTTATTTACTAGCATCTCAAGCCCGGCTCAGTCGGTAAAGCATGAGACTCTTAATCTCAGGGTCGTGGGTTAGAGCCCCACGTTGGGCGCTGAAGTCAAATTTATGAAGTTTGTTTGAAGTGTAGAGTCCAGGTTACACTTACACTAGCAGAACGGAATCACCTCCACTGCTGTTCTGGTCACTGAGATGGATTTTACTCGGTGAGACTGGTGACATCATCAATGACATCACATGTCTGATGACATTCCAGGGTTAGATTAAATAATTCATAATTATGAAAATGTTAGTATAGTGGGCAGTATCTGTGCCTGGGGTTCGATTCCCCGATGGAGAGACCAGCTATTTGGTACAATGGACATACATGACTGATACAAGTGAAAAAAGGTCAATAGGATGAAATTGACTCCTCCACACACCAGTTGCTGTTGGCCTGCTAAAAATGCATTAATTGATGAAGTTCTTCTAAGAAAAAACTGTGGATGTTCTGTTCACTCGTCAGTCCTGATCCAGAGGTCCAGCCTGTTAGACTCAGACCAGAGACCTTTTGCATTTGCGACGAACCGAAAAACCACTACACTACAGAAACTGTGCAGCAGGTTATTGATCATGATTCAATTCATTCAATCATTTAGTTTCTATTCCCCCTTAATCTTATACAAAACCATCTAGACATGTATGTAGAGACATAGATAGTGGGACATTTTGCACTAGCTAGCTATAGGCTAGCTTGAGGAGCATAGCAACCTGATAACTGCCAGGTCTACACAGATTTTGATGTAGTCAAGCTGAAATTGAGATGCGCTCCACATCATCACCAGGTAGTTGGCTTTCAACTGCACCAACTCCTAAAAAATGGACACCTCCGAAATAGCCAATTTGTGAGCATCTACAATTGCAAAAAACTAGAAAATCACAAGTTTATTCACATGTTGTCCTTGAACTGTCTGGGTTGTGTCCATAGGAGACCAGACGGAAAACTGGTTTCTCTCAAACACTGATAAAACCTCACATTACGGACACTTTTCTATTATTGTTCTTATTTAGTAGCATCTGAAGCCCGGCTAGCTCAGTCGGTAGAGCATGAGACTCTTAATCTCAGGGTCGTGGGTTCGAGCCCCACGTTGGGCGCTGAAGTCAAATTTATGAAGTTTGTTTGAAGTGTAGAGTCCAGGTTACACTTACGCTAGCAGAAAGGAATCACCGCCACTGCTGTTCTGGTAACTGAGATGGATTTTACTCGGTGAGACTGGTGACATCATCAATAACATCACATGTCTGATGTCATTCCAGGGTTAGATTAAATAATTTGTAATTATGAAAATGTTAGTATAGTGGGCAGTATCTGTGCCTGGGGTTCGATTCCCCGATGGAGAGACCAGCTATTTGGTACAATGGACATACATGACTGATACAAGTGAACAAAGGTCAATAGGATGAAAATGACTCCTCCACACACCAGTTGCCGTTGGCCTGCTAAAAAAGCTTTAATTGATGAAGTTCTTCTAAGACAGGGGTCCTCAATCCTGGTCCTCGAGGGCCGGTGTCCCTGCAGGTTTTAGATGTTTCCCTGCTTCATTGCACCGTGATACAAGTGACTGTGTCATCAACAGAATTGTGCAGCCCTGGATGAAAAGCTGATGACGATGATTAATTAGAATCAGGTGTGTTAAAGCAGGGAAACATCTAAAACATGCAGGACGCCGGCCCTCGAGGACCAGGGTTGGTGATCCCTGTTCTAAGATAAAACTGTGGATGTTCTGTTCACTCATCAGTCCTGATCCAGAGGTCCAGCCTGTCACACTCCGGGGGGGCATCGAGGATCTCACCGAAGAGTTTCTCCAGCATCTTGGGGAAGAAGAGTGGATCGGAGCCCTCCGCGGATTCAGGCAGGCCCACAATTTTGATGTTGTTACGTCTGCTGTAAGCCTCCATGGATATAGATTTTGTTGTCAGTCTAGCGTTGGACTCAGTTAATCTGGCACAGGTTTCAGTTAGTTTAGCACAGGTAACTTCCAGTGCCTGAATGCGGGTATCCTGTGAGTTTGCCCTGTCCTCGAGATCTTTTATCTTTGTTGAGTGATCATCTGCCGTGGCTTGTAGGCGATCAATTTTATTTTCAATCTTCGCCATGGATGCACGGAACTCGGCGGTAATAGCCAGCCTGTTTTCCTCTAGAAGGCTTGCTATTGACGCAAGCGTTAGGGCATGGCTGTGTTCAACAGGTGGCTCCCCCTGATCTTGTTTGCTTCTCAACATCCGTGACATATTAAAACAGATTGCCACAAACAGTAACAGTGAAACCGCCCGGTAGTTTACCGTGTTTTAATTTGTAGTATTTTGTAGTTGCGCCCTGGTAGCATCAGTTTGTTGTAGGTAGGTTGCTGGGAGCCAGACAGCGGTGCGCGCTTCCTACATGCTGCGTTCCAGATCAGCTGTGATAATGAGCACATATCTAAAGCTGGGTACATGTACCCTTTCAAGCTGTGATCGTATAGTGGTGAGTACTCTGCGTTGTGGCTGCAGAAACCCCGGTTCGAATGCGGGTCCCAGCACCCCTTTGGCAGCCAGAGAGCTGCTCAAACTTTTGGAAAAAGAAAGAAAAGGTGCCACGGCCACAACAAAATCCACTACAGTGTTTGGATTAGATTTTCACACCATTCACAATTCAATTGATTGGGGTGGGGAAGGGGGGTGCTACGGCCCAGAAACTTAGCCAAGGACAATGGCCTCTGCCAGTGGTAAGGACCCGGCAAGGGGCGCATAAGGGAGACAATAATTCATTTAAAATGTTTCCTTTTCCCAATTTAAGGCCTTGGTAGAAGAATACGCAAGTCATGGAGCTGCCAACATGCATCCTCCTTCGATAGCTCAGTTGGTAGAGCGGAGGACTGTAGAACCAGTAAACACAGGTATCCTTAGGTCGCTGGTTCAACTCCGGCTCGAAGGACTGGCTTTATTTTTCATCTGCCCAGAGCGGAATTCTATTTCAATACAATATTCGGCTATGCTTCTGCCATCTACTGTGGATAGGACATCTGCGTCATTGCAACACGTGTGTTTCCACATGTTACCATAAAAGAGGGCTAGTGGTGCAATGGATAACGCGTCTGAGTACGGATCAGAAGATTCTAGGTTCAGTTCCTGGCTAGCTCAAAAAATCCTAATCTTTAATATTATGCCAGCCACAAACTTGGTAGTTTACACGTTTCTTCTTCTCTGTCATTTATTTATTTACTTGCTTGCTTTTTTCATTTGTGTCTGTGTATGCCCGGAAACGTACACTTCAAAGGTGCCGCAGGATAGGCCGTCTTCCATAATGTTTCCAAAAATTGAAAGTTCATTATGACCCTGATGTGAGTTGAACACATAACCTTCTGATCTGGAGTCAGACGCGCTACCATTGCGCCACAGAGCCTTTCCTCATATCCCCTGAGGTTGTACACCAATCTGATCATAGTGGGCACACCTTCCAAACCAAATAACCTCCGTCTTGTTTTCATGAAGCTTCATCCATGTTTTAAAGTCCCTGAGACAGTCCATCAAGGGGTTCGTAGTTAACTATGATGCAGAGAAAAATAGATGTAAAATATATGAGATGTTCTACACTTGCAGCTTTGTTCATTTATTTATTTTTAATTACATCCAGTGTTTGAACAAGGTGTGACTTACTTATCTAAATATATAAAACCTTGGTTGGAACCATGGCATTGGGGAGGGCAGGCCTTGGCAGCTTTCCCAAGCCACGCTACGACCACGCTCGTGGAAAGGAGAAGCGCCAACTGGTCCAGGAGGAGATACGTGCTGAGATGGAGGAGGAACGCTGCAGAAAGATGGCCGGCATGTCCAAGCAAGGGGCGTGGACAAGGTGGGAGCATGCAGAACCTCGCGAACTCACCTGGGAAGAACTCTGGAGAGCTGAACCTCTGCGCACAAAGTTCCTAATTCAATCAGTGTACAACGTCCTCCCAAGCCCGGCCAACCTGCACACCTGGGGCCTGGCAGATACGCCTGAGTGAAAGTTGTGCCAGAGGAGGGGCACCATGGAGCACATTCTGAGCTGCTGCCCAAAGGCGTTAGGAAAGGGGCGGTATTGCTGGCGCCACGACCAAGTTCTAAAATCCTTGGCGGATTCCATCTGCACAGCGATACAGAACAGCAAGACCCAGGTCGCCCCGAAGCAGTCAATCACATTTGTTAGAGCTGGGCAGAATGCAAAACACCAGCCAAACTCCGCAGGAGGACTCCTCGCTACCGCTCGTTACTGGCAGCTCCAAGTTGATCTGGGAAGGCAACTCAAGTTCCCAGCTAACATAGCTGCCACTTCACTCCGCCCAGGTAAGGTATTAACTTTGGAGTCCACCAAGCAAGTGGTCCTGCTGGAACTGACTGTCCCCTGGGAGGGCTGGATTGGTGAGGCCAATGAGCGCAAGAGGGCCAAATACTCTGAGCTCACCACAGAGTGCCGCAGCAATGGCTGGAGAGCCTGCTGCGAGCCAGTTGAAATTGAGTGCAGAAGTTTCGTAGGACATTCACTCCAGAGAGTGCTCAAACTCCTTGGAATTAGAGGACTGCAGTTGAGGAGAGCCACCAAGAACATCCTCGAGGCCGCAGAAAAGGCCTCGCCGTGCTGTGGATCCGTAAGGGGGATCTGTGGTGCGCTACTTGGACACAAGCCGGGGATTGATCACCCCCGGCTGGGTCACCCGGGTGAGGGTGTACGATTGTTAAAGACCAGAAACACCCTGTGACCCCGGGTCAATCACTGATGACGTGTCCAAGTATCACCGTAAGGTGTATTCAAGTTCTATACATATGGCTTATATATATATATATATATTGTCAGAATCAAGAAGAGGTGAGGCAGCCACCATCCGACAGATGCACAAAAAATAAACACAACTGAAGGAGAAAAACAGACATTTCTTCCCTGACCGGGAATTGAACCCGGACCGTGGTGGTGAAAGCACCAAATCCTAGCCATTAGACCATCAGGGACACATGTGACATCATGACAACTTCACTGCATCGCCAGTGAGTGTCGCCAACAGAAAAAACTTTACAAAAGTGCATACGCCAGAATTGATCGGTGCATGAAGCACCACAAGTTCTCACATTCAAGTTACTTTCTGAACATCAGACCGTGAGCGTAGAAAGCAGTGTACGGACAGTTCTTGTGCATTGCACTCTTTGTAAATGAGGCCCCTGACTTATCTAAGTATATAAAACCTTGGTTGGAACCATGGCAATGGGGAGGGCAGGCCTTGGCAGCTTTCCCAAGCCACACTACGACCACGCTCGTGGAAAGGAGAAGCGCCAACTGGTCCAAGAGGAGATACGTGCTGAGATGGAGGAGGAACGCTGCAGAAAGATGGCCGGCATGTCCAAGCAAGGGGCGTGGACAAGGTGGGAGCATGCAGAACCTCGCGAACTCACCTGGGAAGAACTCTGGAGAGCTGAACCTCTGCGCACAAAGTTCCTAATTCAATCAGTGTACAACGTCCTCCCAAGCCCGGCCAACCTGCACACCTGGGGCCTGGCAGATACGCCTGAGTGAAAGTTGTGCCAGAGGAGGGGCACCATGGAGCACATTCTGAGCTGCTGCCCAAAGGCGTTCGGAAAGGGGCGGCATTGCTGGCGCCACGACCAAGTTCTAAAATCCTTGGCGGATTCCATCTGCACAGCGATACAGAACAGCAAGACCCAGGTCGCCCCGAAGCAGTCAATCACATTTGTTAGAGCTGGGCAGAATGCAAAACACCAGCCAAACTCCGCAGGAGGACTCCTCGCTACCGCTCGTTACTGGCAGCTCCAAGTTGATCTGGGAAGGCAACTCAAGTTCCCAGCTAACATAGCTGCCACTTCACTCCGCCCAGGTAAGGTATTAACTTTGGAGTCCACCAAGCAAGTGGTCCTGCTGGAACTGACTGTCCCCTGGGAGGGCTGGATTGGTGAGGCCAATGAGCGCAAGAGGGCCAAATACTCTGAGCTCACCACAGAGTGCCGCAGCAATGGCTGGAGAGCCTGCTGCGAGCCAGTTGAAATTGAGTGCAGAAGTTTCGTAGGACATTCACTCCAGAGAGTGCTCAAACTCCTTGGAATTAGAGGACTGCAGTTGAGGAGAGCCACCAAGAACATCCTCGAGGCCGCAGAAAAGGCCTCGCCGTGCTGTGGATCCGTAAGGGGGATCTGTGGTGCGCTACTTGGACACAAGCCGGGGATTGATCACCCCCGGCTGGGTCACCCGGGTGAGGGTGTACGATTGTTAAAGACCAGAAACACCCTGTGACCCCGGGTCAATCACTGATGACGTGTCCAAGTATCACCGTAAGGTGTATTCAAGTTCTATACATATGGCTTATATATATATATATATTGTCAGAATCAAGAAGAGGTGAGGCAGCCACCATCCGACAGATGCACAAAAAATAAACACAACTGAAGGAGAAAAACAGACATTTCTTCCCTGACCGGGAATTGAACCCGGACCGTGGTGGTGAAAGCACCAAATCCTAGCCATTAGACCATCAGGGACACATGTGACATCATGACAACTTCACTGCATCGCCAGTGAGTGTCGCCAACAGAAAAAACTTTACAAAAGTGCATACGCCAGAATTGATCGGTGCATGAAGCACCACAAGTTCTCACATTCAAGTTACTTTCTGAACATCAGACCGTGAGCGTAGAAAGCAGTGTACGGACAGTTCTTGTGCATTGCACTCTTTGTAAATGAGGCCCCTGACTTATCTAAGTATATAAAACCTTGGTTGGAACCATGGCAATGGGGAGGGCAGGCCTTGGCAGCTTTCCCAAGCCACACTACGACCACGCTCGTGGAAAGGAGAAGCGCCAACTGGTCCAAGAGGAGATACGTGCTGAGATGGAGGAGGAACGCTGCAGAAAGATGGCCGGCATGTCCAAGCAAGGGGCGTGGACAAGGTGGGAGCATGCAGAACCTCGCGAACTCACCTGGGAAGAACTCTGGAGAGCTGAACCTCTGCGCACAAAGTTCCTAATTCAATCAGTGTACAACGTCCTCCCAAGCCCGGCCAACCTGCACACCTGGGGCCTGGCAGATACGCCTGAGTGAAAGTTGTGCCAGAGGAGGGGCACCATGGAGCACATTCTGAGCTGCTGCCCAAAGGCGTTCGGAAAGGGGCGGCATTGCTGGCGCCACGACCAAGTTCTAAAATCCTTGGCGGATTCCATCTGCACAGCGATACAGAACAGCAAGACCCAGGTCGCCCCGAAGCAGTCAATCACATTTGTTAGAGCTGGGCAGAATGCAAAACACCAGCCAAACTCCGCAGGAGGACTCCTCGCTACCGCTCGTTACTGGCAGCTCCAAGTTGATCTGGGAAGGCAACTCAAGTTCCCAGCTAACATAGCTGCCACTTCACTCCGCCCAGGTAAGGTATTAACTTTGGAGTCCACCAAGCAAGTGGTCCTGCTGGAACTGACTGTCCCCTGGGAGGGCTGGATTGGTGAGGCCAATGAGCGCAAGAGGGCCAAATACTCTGAGCTCACCACAGAGTGCCGCAGCAATGGCTGGAGAGCCTGCTGCGAGCCAGTTGAAATTGAGTGCAGAAGTTTCGTAGGACATTCACTCCAGAGAGTGCTCAAACTCCTTGGAATTAGAGGACTGCAGTTGAGGAGAGCCACCAAGAACATCCTCGAGGCCGCAGAAAAGGCCTCGCCGTGCTGTGGATCCGTAAGGGGGATCTGTGGTGCGCTACTTGGACACAAGCCGGGGATTGATCACCCCCGGCTGGGTCACCCGGGTGAGGGTGTACGATTGTTAAAGACCAGAAACACCCTGTGACCCCGGGTCAATCACTGATGACGTGTCCAAGTATCACCGTAAGGTGTATTCAAGTTCTATACATATGGCTTATATATATATATATATTGTCAGAATCAAGAAGAGGTGAGGCAGCCACCATCCGACAGATGCACAAAAAATAAACACAACTGAAGGAGAAAAACAGACATTTCTTCCCTGACCGGGAATTGAACCCGGACCGTGGTGGTGAAAGCACCAAATCCTAGCCATTAGACCATCAGGGACACATGTGACATCATGACAACTTCACTGCATCGCCAGTGAGTGTCGCCAACAGAAAAAACTTTACAAAAGTGCATACGCCAGAATTGATCGGTGCATGAAGCACCACAAGTTCTCACATTCAAGTTACTTTCTGAACATCAGACCGTGAGCGTAGAAAGCAGTGTACGGACAGTTCTTGTGCATTGCACTCTTTGTAAATGAGGCCCCTGACTTATCTAAGTATATAAAACCTTGGTTGGAACCATGGCAATGGGGAGGGCAGGCCTTGGCAGCTTTCCCAAGCCACACTACGACCACGCTCGTGGAAAGGAGAAGCGCCAACTGGTCCAAGAGGAGATACGTGCTGAGATGGAGGAGGAACGCTGCAGAAAGATGGCCGGCATGTCCAAGCAAGGGGCGTGGACAAGGTGGGAGCATGCAGAACCTCGCGAACTCACCTGGGAAGAACTCTGGAGAGCTGAACCTCTGCGCACAAAGTTCCTAATTCAATCAGTGTACAACGTCCTCCCAAGCCCGGCCAACCTGCACACCTGGGGCCTGGCAGATA
This sequence comes from Cololabis saira, assembly GCF_033807715.1. Taxonomy (NCBI): domain Eukaryota; kingdom Metazoa; phylum Chordata; class Actinopteri; order Beloniformes; family Belonidae; genus Cololabis; species Cololabis saira. The sequence goes on along the minus strand of NC_084606.1, from coordinate 7,654,498 downwards.
CGCCTGAGTGAAAGTTGTGCCAGAGGAGGGGCACCATGGAGCACATTCTGAGCTGCTGCCCAAAGGCGTTCGGAAAGGGGCGGCATTGCTGGCGCCACGACCAAGTTCTAAAATCCTTGGCGGATTCCATCTGCACAGCGATACAGAACAGCAAGACCCAGGTCGCCCCGAAGCAGTCAATCACATTTGTTAGAGCTGGGCAGAATGCAAAACACCAGCCAAACTCCGCAGGAGGACTCCTCGCTACCGCTCGTTACTGGCAGCTCCAAGTTGATCTGGGAAGGCAACTCAAGTTCCCAGCTAACATAGCTGCCACTTCACTCCGCCCAGGTAAGGTATTAACTTTGGAGTCCACCAAGCAAGTGGTCCTGCTGGAACTGACTGTCCCCTGGGAGGGCTGGATTGGTGAGGCCAATGAGCGCAAGAGGGCCAAATACTCTGAGCTCACCACAGAGTGCCGGAGCAATGTCTGGAGAGCCTGCTGCGAGCCAGTTGAAATTGAGTGCAGAAGTTTCGCAGGACATTCACTCCAGAGAGTGCTCAAACTCCTTGGAGTTACAGGACTGCAGTTGAGGAGGGCCACCAAGAACATCCTCGAGGCCGCAGAAAAGGCCTCGCCGTGCTGTGGATCCGTAAGGGGGATCTGTGGTGCGCTACTTGGACACAAGCCGGGGATTGATCACCCCCGGCTGGGTCGCCCGGGTGAGGGTGTACGATTGTTAAAGACCAGAAACACCCTGTGACCCCGGGTCAATCACTGATGACGTGTCCAAGTATCACCGTAAGGTGTATTCAAGTTCTATACATATGGCTTATATATATATATATATTGTCAGAATCAAGAAGAGGTGAGGCAGCCACCATCCGACAAAAAATAAACACAACTGAAGGAGAAAAACAGACATTTCTTCCCTGACCGGGAATTGAACCCGGACCGTGGTGGTGAAAGCACCAAATCCTAGCCATTAGACCATCAGGGACACATGTGACATCATGACAACTTCACTGCATCGCCAGTGAGTGTCGCCAACAGAAAAAACAAATGTGCATACACCAGAATTGATCGGTGCATGAAGCACCACAAGTTCTCACATTCAAGTTACTTTCTGAACATCAGACCGTGAGCGTAGAAAGCAGTGTACGGACAGTTCTTGTGCATTGCACTCTTTGTAAATGAGGCCCCTGATGGATGAGTTATAAATCAGTCTTGTCTGAGGTTAAGACACCGTAGATTTAACAAGCCTTTTCTTCCCCATTAAGCGTTGTTGGCAGGATTTGAACCTGCGCGGGGAATCCCCAATGGATTTCAAGTCCATCGCCTTAACCACTCGGCCACAACAACAACTCTAAAATGTGTGAATCTGCAGAATCAGATAAACAAATGCAATTCCTTTTATTTAAAGATTGTTCCTCCTGTCTTCAAGGCAGGTGATTGTGCAGACTTGCATAATTCCAGGTACATATCAAAGTTTTCTGTTGCAGCTAAAGTTTGTCTGGTTGGTGAACTCGTGAGGATGGATAAAACAAAATTGAAAGTTCATTATGACCCTGATGTGAGTTGAACACATAACCTTCTGATCTGGAGTCAGACGCGCTACCATTGCGCCACAGAGCCTTTTCTCATATCCTCTGAGGTTGTAAACCAATCTGATCATGGCGGGCACACCTTCCAAACCAAATAACTTCCGTCTTGTTTTCATGAAGCTTCATCCATGTTTTAAAGTCCCTGAGACAGTCCATCAAGGGGTTCGTAGGTTACTATGATGCAGAGAAAAATAGATGTAAAATATATGAGATGTTCTACACTTGCAGCTTTGTTCATTTATTTATTTTTAATTACATCCAGTGTTTGAACAAGGTGTGACTGACTTATCTAAGTATATAAAACCTTGGTTGGAACCATGGCAATGGGGAGGGCAGGCCTTGGCAGCTTTCCCAAGCCACACTACGACCACGCTCGTGGAAAGGAGAAGCGCCAACTGGTCCAAGAGGAGATACGTGCTGAGATGGAGGAGGAACGCTGCAGAAAGCATTATTATATCTGTCATGGCGCTAGTACGAGCCGGCTGCCGGTCCTCTGCTCTGCGTGTGAATGAGAATGTATGTTGTGATCGCTGTGCTGGCAGATCTGATTACCAGAAGAAAATAGTCTACTCTAGAGGGAGTCTTTTAGCTCTGAGGAGGACTAAAACGGACTTTCGTCACGTTATACCCGGAGAGTTGAGGAGGAGATACCGGGGTAGCCGTGCCGGCGCAAAGCGCCGGGCTAAAGCAACAGCGAGGAAACAACAACAACAACGCTACAAGCCACCGATTCCCACGGTGCTGATGGGGAACGTAAACGCTCTGCCAAACAAAATGGACGAGTTAACGGCACTTATCAAGAACCAACGGACTTACAGAGAGAGCTGCGTAATAATCCTAACAGAGACCTGGCTGACTGCCCATACACCCGATGCTAACGTGGAGCTACCCGGCTTCACTACGGTGAGGGCAGACCGAGACACCGTCTCCTGCGGCAAGAGTAAAGGAGGGGGCCTGGTGTTGTATGTAAACAACAGATGGAGTAACCCTGGACACTGCAGTGTTAAATCTGTCATATGCTGCCGTGACTGTGAGCTTCTAGCCGTTAGCCTAAGACCATACTACTTACCGAGGGAGTTCACGCAGGTGATCGTGGTCTGTGTTTACATTCCTCCGAGGGCCAACGTGGAGGCGGCGCTTGAAGCAGTACACTCCACCACCGCAGGGTTACAGACGCAACACCCAGAGGCTCTGGTCATCATCTCAGGGGACTTCAATCACGTCACCCTGGACTCCACTCTGCCGGCCATGTATCAATACGTGGACTGTCCCACCCGGAAGAACAGGACTATTGACCTGCTCTACGCCAATGTGAGGGATGCCTACTCGGCCACGCCCCTCCCTCCCCTCGGGAAGTCCGACCACAATCTCATTCATCTGCAGCCCAGGTACACACCATTGGTGAGGAGGCAGCCAATCACCACGCGCATTGTCAGGAGGTGGACACCGGAGGCTGAGGAGGCTCTCAGAGGCTGTTTTAGCTGCACTGACTGGAATGTGCTGCTTGA